>NC_134358.1:49925087-49927587 GCF_048569485.1 Anomaloglossus baeobatrachus
TTGAAGGGGGAAGGGGTTGTAAATAAATGTGTTTTTCCTAGTTGGCCTCCATGGACCTTAATGTAATCAGGCTTGAAGTAGGATTCATTGTCTGGGGGGTTTGCGTGTCTATTGTTCCTTTGCAAGGGGCCTCCCTAATACACAATCCTGCAAACTGGCTAGAGACTGTCCTTCATACTTGAAGGTACAGGAAAAACAAATGTCTAAGGGGGCAGGTATGAGCACTTCTGCCCATCAATTGGTCTGAACCCAGGAGAGGGAGGACAATAAGCCACACGTTTGGTCAGTGAGTTGGTGCTGTGAAGTAAAGGGAGAAGATCCGTTTCTGCAGCCGGGTCCTGGTGCCTATGAATGGACTGTAGAGATTGGTGCTGGATACACATGTTACGGTTGTGATATCCATCATCTGGATTTGAGAAACTACCCTACGTTGCATTTTTCATGCTTTTTTCTTGCTTGTTTTAATTAATAAAAGCAAATAAAATCATCCCAGCAAAGTCTATGAGAATCCTGACTTGCTGTGCACATGTTGCTTCTTATTTCCTTGTCGTTTTTGATGCTGAAAAAAGAAGCAGCATGTCAATTGTTTCTGCGTTTTTTCCTACTTTTTATCACCAATTGACTTCAATGGAGTCAGTGAAAAATGTAGGAAAAAACGCATGCTTTTTTGTGCGTTTTTGTGTGCTTTTTTGACGCCACTGCGGTTCCCTACAGCCATTTCCTCATCTCCCGGTCTTTACTGTAGGACCTTGTTCCAGGGAAGTCCGCTAAGGTCACAAGGTGAATCGAGTTCATGCCAGCGTATCACTGGGATTTCCTGCAAATCCAATGGCATGAACTTGGGTCACCATGTGATGTCACCAGGGTCCCTGCATCTAGTCCACAGAGCCAGTGTTAGCAGACATTTTCTCATCTTGCGGTCTTTACGGCGGGACTTTGCTTCAGGGAACACCGGTGACATAGGTAGCCTGGTCTGTGAGGCGATCCATACCTCAGTAACCCGGGGTCATCATGGTGACAACCCAGGGTTACCATGGCAGCGATTGGGTTCCTGTGATCGCATTACAAGGACCTGATCGCCAGGGAGAGTTAAGCGAATCCTCCCCCTGCCTCCTGAATTCTGCGATCATACTGCTGTGAGCGGCGCAGGTATTGCTTCTAGCAGCGAGAGTCGGGTCCCAGCTGTAAAATCACTCGGAGACCTGGCAGCGATCGCGAGTGCCTGAACCCCTGCAGTCGCTATGACTAAATAACGCATGGAAAAAAGCATGTGAAAAAACGTGCAAATGCAATAAAAAGAGTGTTTTTTTTCAGCTACTTTTTTCCTGCCAAAACATGTGTTTTTCTGTGCAGATTTTGTGCAGTAATTTGGTGTATAAATTTCAGCACCAAATCTGCATCTCCTGCCAAACTAATGGCAAGCGTTGTCAGGGACTCTCAGCCATCACCAATGTCACCATATAATTGGAGGTCCTAGGTTTTGCCCAATGTGCGGTCTTCTGCAAATTACCATACTTATTTTGTAATTTGCATTTTTTTTTGCATTTTTTGACAATTTACTACTTTTGTGGCATTGGTTACATCCAAAATGAGCATCAAGTGCCAGAGAAAGCGCACTGGCATCTGAATAGGACCTTGATGGATGGGAGCCATTTTGGCGGCACCTGTGGGTCACCGATATTTCTGTGCCGCTGTATCCCTCACATCAGTAAGGTAATATGTCGGGGACTGTCTCAGTCATCACCGATATCACCACATAACAAGAGGCGGGATGTTTTTGCCCAATTTGGAACACGTTTTTGCAATTTTTGATTTTTTCGCCAGTATGGGTGACCCTTAAGAGCTTCTGCTACAGGAGCAAAAGAGGGTTACAAAATGAGCGTGCCCGACTCCAATGGACGGCGGGGTGAGGTGACGACTTCTAGAAGAAGCGATGGCTATGGCAGCTGTGACGGGTCGGAGGCCTGTGTGTGTGACGTTCATAAGATATAAGGTAAACAAGAGAGGGGGTTTGGAGGGGCCCAGCTCCAGCGGGATAGTCCTGAATTTGGGGGTGCAGTGGTCTCTGGGGTAGGTCTCGACTCTGTGTGCGCCCTTACGATATCATGGTGGAGCAGGTCTCTCCTCTTTCCATCTATAATACAGAATATGGAGGAAGGTACCATGGCAACCGATCAGATTTCAACTGCCTTAACTACAGGGCTGGTGAGAAAGTGAAAGCAGTGAGGTGATTGGTCGCTGAGGATAACGTGTTCACTGACCATCTGCGCTGGTTTGTTTACAAGACGACCAATGGACCCTAGATACCACTCAGATTCCCATAGCAACCAGTAAAGCCTGCTTTACACACTATAATATATCTTACAATGTGTCGGCGGGGTCAGAGTCGTCACCGCCGCCCGCCTGGACCCCCCCGCCCGACTGTGCCTAGCCGGCCGCCCGTCCCCGCTCGACGCCCCACGCGTGGGCCCTCGCAGGCCCAGCGCGGAGGACGGGGAGC
>NC_134358.1:49930087-49940087 GCF_048569485.1 Anomaloglossus baeobatrachus
TCCTGGTTAGTTTCTTTTCCTCCGCTTAGTAATATGCTTAAATTCAGCGGGTCGCCACGTCTGATCTGAGGTCTTTAGTCGAGTCAGAGTCCCGGAGAGGGCGGAGGCCGGGCGGGAAAGAGAAACGACGCGTCACGTCGGGCGGTCGTTTTCTATCCCTTCAGCCTCTTTTCTCCACGGACCACGCCGTTCCGCCCTCGCCGTCTTACGGGGGGGAGTGACCGGAGGCAGCCCTGTGTTGCCACAGACAGCCTCGCCGCGCTCTCCCGATTCCCGGGGCGGGGGCAGGTCTGGCTTTAGCGGGACGCAAGGAGACGGGGGAGAGGTCTGGGACCCCCCTTCCTCTTCCTTCTGAATCCCAGCAGCGCCGCGGAGGCGATCGACGGAGGGGCGACCCTCAGACAGGCGTAGCCCCGGGAGCAACCCGGGGCCGCAAGGTGCGTTCGAAGTGTCGATGATCAATGTGTCCTGCAATTCACACTAATTCTCGCAGCTAGCTGCGTTCTTCATCGACGCACGAGCCGAGTGATCCACCGTTAAGAGTCTCGCTCGTTTTTTTTTTCTCTGGATAACGTTGGTCGGCCGCAAAGGCGTAAAAAAACAGACGTGGGACGGGGGGTGTTCCGCTCAGGAAGGGGGGGGCTCTGTTGTCCCGGGCGCTCGGCTTCCGCCGTCCCTACCTCTGACGGGGAGGGTAACAGAGAAGGGCTCGAGGCTTCTCGACCTACCGCCCGGTCCCGATCCCGGAGCGGGGTGCGGGCTCAAGCGGGCGAGCGGTACCCGGGACGGCCTTCGACGCGCAGGTTGTTTCGTTTCCTGCGGCGGGTGGGCGACGGGAGGGAAGGGACCCCCTCCGCGTGCCGTCCCCTGCCGCGCAGGGAGCGCCAGCGGGGCGGAAGTCGGGTTCCCTCCGCTCCCGCATCAGGGGATGAGAGGAGAACCGTGAGCTTCCGGCCCCACACCTCCTTGGAGTGGGGGGTCGCTGGGCGAGACGGCGCGGGCCGCTCCTCGCTCTCTCGTTAATGATCCTTCCGCAGGTTCACCTACGGAAACCTTGTTATGACTTTTACGGAGGACCGTCCCGACGCCACGCCCGGGACCCCGGCTTGGTTTTGGTCTGATAAATGCACGCATCTCTGGCGGTCAGTGCTCGTTTATACGTATTAGCTATAGAATTACCACAGTTGTCCGAGTCAATGGTTTGGAGCGATCAAAGGAACCATAACTGATTTAATGAGCCATTCGCAGTTTCACTGTACCGTCCGTGTGTACTTACACATGCATGGCTTAATCTTTGAGACAAGCATATGCTACTGGCAGTATCAACCAGGTAGCCCGTCGGCGACCAAGCGACGCTCCAGAGAGGCGAAGAGGTGGACGCGTCGAGGTCGGGGAGACGGCAGAGAGACCGAGACAGAGAGAGGGAGACGCGGGGGAGCACCCAGAGAATGCGCGGTGGGTTCGGGGAGGTGGCAAGGAGGACGCGAGGTCGGCGGAAGGCCGACCCGCTCAGCAGAGGGAGGGCACCGCAGAAGGGAGCCCATACGGAAAAGCCGCACGGACAACCAGAAGCCCCCCGGGCGGAACGCGAAGGCGAGGAGACTGGCCTCAGGGGGACGCCACGGGCAACACCCCACCAAAAGCCCGCCGCTCCTGGGGCGACCCGCGAGGGGCCGCTTGGGGAACGGGCGGGGCTGAGGCAAATGACGACCTGGTGCGGCTCCTCCATCTGGCTTAGTCCCACCTCCACACGCGCGAGGGGTCGTCGGTCCACAGGCAGGCCCGGAGCGGAAGGGCATCCGGAAGCCACCCGGCGAGACGCAGAAGCGAGGAGACTGGCCACCGGGGTCGCCTGATGCGGCTCCTCCATCTGGCTTAGTCCCGCCTCCGCCGCGGGGGTCCTCAACCCGACCGGCGAAAGGGCGCGGGGTTGACGGGAGAGGGGGCTGGCTTTCAGGGTCCACCGCGACCAGGCGACTCAGAGGTCTCCCAGATGCTTGGCCTGGCCGTGTCGGCGTTGCCCTACCAGCGTAGTCCTCCCCCCGCCCTCGCGCCCATACCTCAACGGACTTTTTTTCTGCTTTTCTTTTCGCCTCCCGTGGCTTTTGCAGCGGTGGACCCAGCTGCCGACTGGATGGGGAAGGGGGCGCGGAGCGCGAGGGGGCCTCCCCTTTTTCCTCCGTCATGGGTTTCTCGCGCCATCTCTCCCTTTTATTTTTAAACCAGCTTTCTCTGTCGGACCCTCGGTTCCCTTCTCGTTCCGACTCTCGCTTCTGCCCCTTTTCCGAGCCGCCTCGGGGAGGACGTTCAGGTAGCGTGGAAGGTGTACACAGGCCCGGTGGGGACGCTTCCACACACCCTGCTTCACGAGGGACCCGCACCGCACCCTCCGCACCTCCGTCGTCTCCCTACAATCACTACAGGATTGGACTATTCAGGGTTTAACAATCCGTTACTATTAAAATGTAAAAAGTCAATGTTTACATATGGGAATACCCAGAAGATTCATACACCCCATACATCATAGTGAAGGACATTACCTTATTAAGGCCCTCACTCTGAAATTCCGCTTTTTCATACTGATGCTGGTCTGAAAGACACAAAGGAAATCAGATGAGCCGGTTACATCACTCTTGTTGTTATAGAATTTTTATTTGAGATTGCTTGCTCGTCAGTTCAAGGTACACAATTTGAAGGGGGAAGGGGTTGTAAATAAATGTGTTTTTCCTAGTTGGCCTCCATGGACCTTAATGTAATCAGGCTTGAAGTAGGATTCATTGTCTGGGGGGCTTGCGTGTCTATTGTTCCTTTGCAAGGGGCCTCCCTAATACACAATCCTGCAAACTGGCCAGAGACTGTCCTCCTTCATACTTGAAGGTACAGGAAAAACAAATGTCTAAGGGGGCAGGTATGAGCACTTCTGCCCATCAATTGGTCTGAACCCAGGAGAGGGAGGACAATAAGCCACACGTTTGGTCAGTGAGTTGGTGCTGTGAAGTAAAAGGAGAAGATCCGTTTCTCCTCTGACGGGGAGGGTAACAGAGATGGGCTCGAGGCTTCTCGACCTACCGCCCGGTCCCGATCCCGGAGCGGGGTGCGGGCTCACGCGGGCGAGCGGTACCCGGGACGGCCTTCGACGCGCAGGTTGTTTCGTTTCCTGCGGCGGGTGGGCGACGGGAGGGAAGGGACCCCCTCCGCGTGCTGTCCCCTGCCGCGCAGGGAGCGCCAGCGGGGCGGAAGTCGGGTTCCCTCCGCTCCCGCATCAGGGGATGAGAGGAGAACCGTGAGCTTCCGGCCCCACACCTCCTTGGAGTGGGGGGTCGCTGGGCGAGACGGCGCGGGCCGCTCCTCGCTCTCTCGTTAATGATCCTTCCGCAGGTTCACCTACGGAAACCTTGTTATGACTTTTACGGAGGACCGTCCCGACGCCATGCCCGGGACCCCTGCTTGGTTTTGGTCTGATAAATGCACGCATCTCTGGCGGTCAGTGCTCGTTTATACGTATTAGCTATAGAATTACCACAGTTGTCCGAGTCAATGGTTTGGAGCGATCAAAGGAACCATAACTGATTTAATGAGCCATTCGCAGTTTCACTGTACCGTCCGTGTGTACTTACACATGCATGGCTTAATCTTTGAGACAAGCATATGCTACTGGCAGTATCAACCAGGTAGCCCGTCGGCGCCTGAGCGACGCTCCAGAGAGGCGAAGAGGTGGACGCGTCGAGGTCGGGGAGACGGCAGAGAGACCGAGACAGAGAGAGGGAGACGCGGGGGAGCACCCAGAGAATGCGCGGTGGGTTCGGGGAGGTGGCAAGGAGGACGCGAGGTCGGCGGAAGGCCGACCCGCTCAGCAGAGGGAGGGCACCGCAGAAGGGAGCCCATACGGAAAAGCCGCACGGACGACCAGAAGCCCCCCGGGCGGAACGCGAAGGCAAGGAGACTGGCCTCAGGGGGACGCCACGGGCAACACCCCACCAAAAGCCCGCCGCTCCCGGGGCGACCCGCGAGGGGCCGCTTGGGGAACGGGCGGGGCTGAGGCAATGATGACCTGGTGCGGCTCCTCCATCTGGCTTAGTCCCACCTCCACACGCGCGAGGGGTCGTCGGTCCACAGGCAGGCCCGGAGCGGAAGGGCATCCGGAAGCCACCCGGCGAGACGCAGAAGCGAGGAGACTGGCCACCGGGGTCGCCTGATGCGGCTCCTCCATCTGGCTTAGTCCCGCCTCCGCCGCGGGGGTCCTCAACCCGACCGGCGAAAGGGCGCGGGGTTGACGGGAGAGGGGGCTGGCTTTCAGGGTCCACCGCGACCAGGCGACTCAGAGGTCTCCCAGATGCTTGGCCTGGCCGTGTCGGCGTTGCCCTACCAGCGTAGTCCTCCCCCCGCCCTCGCGCCCATACCTCAACGGACTTTTTTTCTGCTTTTCTTTTCGCCTCCCGTGGCTTTTGCAGCGGTGGACCCAGCTGCCGACTGGATGGGGAAGGGGGCGTGGAGCGCGAGGGGGCCTCCCCTTTTTCCTCCGTCATGGGTTTCTCGCGCCATCTCTCCCTTTTATTTTTAAACCAGCTTTCTCTGTCGGACCCTCGGTTCCCTTCTCGTTCCGACTCTCGCTTCTGCCCCTTTTCCGAGCCGCCTCGGGGAGGACGTTCAGGTAGCGTGGAAGGTGTACACAGGCCCGGTGGGGACGCTTCCCCACACCCTGCTTCACGAGGGACCCGCACCGCACCCTCCGCACCTCCGTCGTCTCCCTACAATCACTACAGGATTGGACTATTCAGGGTTTAACAATCCGTTACTATTAAAATGTAAAAAGTCAATGTTTACATATGGGAATACCCAGAAGATTCATACACCCCATACATCATAGTGAAGGACATTACCTTATTAAGGCCCTCACTCTGAAATTCCGCTTTTGCATACTGATGCTGGTCTGAAAGACACAAAGGAAATCAGATGAGCCGGTTACATCACTCTTGTTATAGAATTTTTATTTGAGATTGCTTGCTCGTCAGTTCAAGGTACACAATTTGAAGGGGGAAGGGGTTGTAAATAAATGTGTTTTTCCTAGTTGGCCTCCATGGACCTTAATGTAATCAGGCTTGAAGTAGGATTCATTGTCTGGGGGGCTTGCGTGTCTATTGTTCCTTTGCAAGGGGCCTCCCTAATACACAATCCTGCAAACTGGCCAGAGACTGTCCTTCATACTTGAAGGTACAGGAAAAACAAATGTCTAAGGGGGCAGGTATGAGCACTTCTGCCCATCAATTGGTCTGAACCCAGGAGAGGGAGGACAATAAGCCACACGTTTGGTCAGTGAGTTGGTGCTGTGAAGTAAAAGGAGAAGATCCGTTTCTCCTCTGACGGGGAGGGTAACAGAGATGGGCTCGAGGCTTCTCGACCTACCGCCCGGTCCCTATCCCGGAGCGGGGTGCGGGCTCACGCGGGCGAGCGGTACCCGGGACGGCCTTCGACGCGCAGGTTGTTTCGTTTCCTGCGGCGGGTGGGCGACGGGAGGGAAGGGACCCCCTCCGCGTGCTGTCCCCTGCCGCGCAGGGAGCGCCAGCGGGGCGGAAGTCGGGTTCCCTCCGCTCCCGCATCAGGGGATGAGAGGAGAACCGTGAGCTTCCGGCCCCACACCTCCTTGGAGTGGGGGGTCGCTGGGCGAGACGGCGCGGGCCGCTCCTCGCTCTCTCGTTAATGATCCTTCCGCAGGTTCACCTACGGAAACCTTGTTATGACTTTTACGGAGGACCGTCCCGACGCCATGCCCGGGACCCCTGCTTGGTTTTGGTCTGATAAATGCACGCATCTCTGGCGGTCAGTGCTCGTTTATACGTATTAGCTATAGAATTACCACAGTTGTCCGAGTCAATGGTTTGGAGCGATCAAAGGAACCATAACTGATTTAATGAGCCATTCGCAGTTTCACTGTACCGTCCGTGTGTACTTACACATGCATGGCTTAATCTTTGAGACAAGCATATGCTACTGGCAGTATCAACCAGGTAGCCCGTCGGCGCCTGAGCGACGCTCCAGAGAGGCGAAGAGGTGGACGCGTCGAGGTCGGGGAGACGGCAGAGAGACCGAGACAGAGAGAGGGAGACGCGGGGGAGCACCCAGAGAATGCGCGGTGGGTTCGGGGAGGTGGCAAGGAGGACGCGAGGTCGGCGGAAGGCCGACCCGCTCAGCAGAGGGAGGGCACCGCAGAAGGGAGCCCATACGGAAAAGCCGCACGGACGACCAGAAGCCCCCCGGGCGGAACGCGAAGGCAAGGAGACTGGCCTCAGGGGGACGCCACGGGCAACACCCCACCAAAAGCCCGCCGCTCCCGGGGCGACCCGCGAGGGGCCGCTTGGGGAACGGGCGGGGCTGAGGCAATGATGACCTGGTGCGGCTCCTCCATCTGGCTTAGTCCCACCTCCACACGCGCGAGGGGTCGTCGGTCCACAGGCAGGCCCGGAGCGGAAGGGCATCCGGAAGCCACCCGGCGAGACGCAGAAGCGAGGAGACTGGCCACCGGGGTCGCCTGATGCGGCTCCTCCATCTGGCTTAGTCCCGCCTCCGCCGCGGGGGTCCTCAACCCGACCGGCGAAAGGGCGCGGGGTTGACGGGAGAGGGGGCTGGCTTTCAGGGTCCACCGCGACCAGGCGACTCAGAGGTCTCCCAGATGCTTGGCCTGGCCGTGTCGGCGTTGCCCTACCAGCGTAGTCCTCCCCCCGCCCTCGCGCCCATACCTCAACGGACTTTTTTTCTGCTTTTCTTTTCGCCTCCCGTGGCTTTTGCAGCGGTGGACCCAGCTGCCGACTGGATGGGGAAGGGGGCGTGGAGCGCGAGGGGGCCTCCCCTTTTTCCTCCGTCATGGGTTTCTCGCGCCATCTCTCCCTTTTATTTTTAAACCAGCTTTCTCTGTCGGACCCTCGGTTCCCTTCTCGTTCCGACTCTCGCTTCTGCCCCTTTTCCGAGCCGCCTCGGGGAGGACGTTCAGGTAGCGTGGAAGGTGTACACAGGCCCGGTGGGGACGCTTCCCCACACCCTGCTTCACGAGGGACCCGCACCGCACCCTCCGCACCTCCGTCGTCTCCCTACAATCACTACAGGATTGGACTATTCAGGGTTTAACAATCCGTTACTATTAAAATGTAAAAAGTCAATGTTTACATATGGGAATACCCAGAAGATTCATACACCCCATACATCATAGTGAAGGACATTACCTTATTAAGGCCCTCACTCTGAAATTCCGCTTTTGCATACTGATGCTGGTCTGAAAGACACAAAGGAAATCAGATGAGCCGGTTACATCACTCTTGTTATAGAATTTTTATTTGAGATTGCTTGCTCGTCAGTTCAAGGTACACAATTTGAAGGGGGAAGGGGTTGTAAATAAATGTGTTTTTCCTAGTTGGCCTCCATGGACCTTAATGTAATCAGGCTTGAAGTAGGATTCATTGTCTGGGGGGCTTGCGTGTCTATTGTTCCTTTGCAAGGGGCCTCCCTAATACACAATCCTGCAAACTGGCCAGAGACTGTCCTCCTTCATACTTGAAGGTACAGGAAAAACAAATGTCTAAGGGGGCAGGTATGAGCACTTCTGCCCATCAATTGGTCTGAACCCAGGAGAGGGAGGACAATAAGCCACACGTTTGGTCAGTGAGTTGGTGCTGTGAAGTAAAGGGAGAAGATCCGTTTCTGCAGCCGGGTCCTGGTGCCTATGAATGGACTGTAGAGATTGGTGCTGGATACACATGTTACGGTTGTGATATCCATAATCTGGATTTGAGAAACTACCCTACGTTGCATTTTTTCATGCTTTTTCCTTGCTTGTTTTAATGAATAAAAGCAAATAAAATCATCCCAGCAAAGTCTATGAGAATCCTGACTTGCTGTGCACATGTTGCTTCTTATTTCCTTGCCGTTTTTGATGCTGAAAAAAGAAGCAGCATGTCAATTGTTTCTGCGTTTTATCCTACTTTTTATCACCAATTGACTTCAATGGAGTCAGTGAAAAATGTAGGAAAAAACGCATGCTTTTTTGTGCGTTTTTGTGTGCTTTTTTGACGCCACTGCGGTTCCCTACAGCCATTTCCTCATCTCCCGGTCTTTACTGTAGGACCTTGTTCCAAGGAAGTCCGGTAAGGTCACAAGGTGAATCGAGTTCATGCCAGCGTATCACTGGGATTTCCTGCAAATCCAATGGCATGAACTTGGGTCACCATGTGATGTCACCAGGGTCCCTGCATCTAGTCCACAGAGCCAGTGTTAGCAGACATTTTCTCATCTTGCGGTCTTTACGGCGGGACTTTGCTTCAGGGAACTCCGGTGACATAGGTAGCCTGGTCTGTGAGGCGATCCATACCTCAGTAACCCGGGGTCATCATGGTGACAACCCAGGGTTACCATGGCAGCGATTGGGTTCCTGTGATCGCATTACAGGGACCTGATCGCCAGGGAGAGTTAAGCAATTCCTCCCCCTGCCTCCTGAATGCTGCGATCATACTGCTGTGAGCGGCGCAGGCATTGCTCCTGGCAGCGAGAGTCGGGTCCCAGCTGTAAACTCACTCGGAGACCTGGCGGCGATCACGAGTGCCTGAACCACTGCAGTCGCTATGACTAAATAACGCATGGAAAAAAGCATGTGAAAAAACGTGCAAATGCAATAAAAAGAGTGTTTTTTTTCAGCTACTTTTTTCCTGCCAAAACATGTGTTTTTCTGTGCAGATTTTGTGCAGTAATTTGGTGTATAAATTTCAGCACCAAATCTGCATCTCCTGCCAAACTAATGGCAAGCGTTATGTCAGGGACTCTCAGCCATCACCAATGTCACCATATAATTGGAGGTCCTAGGTTTTGCCAAATGTGCGGTCTTCTGCAAATTACCATACTTATTTTGTAATTTGCATCTTTTTTGCATTTTTTGAGAGATTTTTTGACAATTTACTACTTTTGTGGCATTGGTTACATCCAAAATGAGCATCAACTGCCAGAGAAAGCGCACTGGCATCTGAATAGGACCTTGATGGATGGGAGCCATTTTGGCGGCACCTGTGGGTCACCGATATTTCTGTGCCGCTGTATCCCTCACATCAGTAAGGTAATATGTCGGGGACTGTCTCAGTCATCACCGATATCACCACATAACAAGAGGCGGGATGTTTTTGCCCAATTTGGAACACGTTTTTGCAATTTTTGATTTTATTTCGCCAGTATGGGTGACCCTTAAGAGCTTCTGCTACAGGAGCAAAAGAGGGTTACAAAATGAGCGTGCCCGACTCCAGTGGACGGCGGGGTGAGGTGACGACTTCTAGAAGAAGCGATGGCTATGGCAGCTGTGACGGGTCGGAGGCCTGTGTGTGTGATGTTCATAAGATATAAGGTAAACAAGAGAGGGGGTTTGGAGGGGCCCAGCTCCAGCGGGATAGTCCTGAATTTGGGGTGCAGTGGTCTCTGGGGTAGGTCCCGACTCTGTGTGCACCCTTACGATATCATGGTGGAGCAGGTCTCTCCTCTTTCCATCTATAATAGAGAATATGGAGGAAGGTACCATGGCAACCGATCAGATTTCAACTGCCTTAACTACAGGGCTGGTGAGAAAGTGAAAGCAGTGAGGTGATTGGTCGCTGAGGATAACGTGTTCACTGACCATCTGCGCTGGTTTGTTTACAAGACGACCAATGGACTCTAGATGCCACTCAGATTCCCATAGCAACCAGTAAAGCCTGCTTTACACGCTACAATATATCTTACAATGTGTCGGCGGGGTCAGAGTCGTCACCGCCGCCCGCCTGGACCCCCCCGCCCGACTGTGCCTAGCCGGCCGCCCGTCCCCGCTCGACGCCCCACGCGTGGGCCCTCGCAGGCCCAGCACGGAGGACGGGGAGCGGGCGGCTGAGGGCAGGCCGGAGGTCGCGCGGAGGGAGCGGACGGGCCCGACCGGACCGACCGGCCCAGCCCTTAGAGCCAATCCTTATCCCGAAGTTACGGATCTGACTTGCCGACTTCC